>NC_054702.1:13353578-13356078 GCF_016097555.1 Gigantopelta aegis
CGACAGTGCTCACACTGAGGTGGAGGATTTGTCGAACATTACCGTCATATATTTTGCGTCAGAAGAACGTGTGTGGTGTGATGAGGTAGTGTTAGTGTTTCGTTGGTGTGTATATCTGTTTGGGCTGTAGGGTGTATGTATATTATATGCATATATAGTGTTTGTGAATATTATAAAACTAAAGATGTATGTATATATATACTAAAAGGCAAAAGTTATTTTATTGTGACATGGATTGTCCAGAGAAAATGTGCATGAAACCGCTCGAAGAAATGCAACCAAGCAGTTGTTGCAGCGATTGCATGCTTTGTGCAAGAAACATGGATTATTCGGGAGAAATCCTGTCCAGTGTTCACCATAAAAGGCCAGACATTCAGTCGCAAATCATTGCCACTCTGTGCCATCTTCAGAAGCCCAAAAGTCAGAAAAACACCATTAGTGAACTGTTTGATTCGATTTCGTCATGCCACGCCTCAGTGAAATGACAGATGGCGAGTCATAGGGATACTTGAATCTGGGACCTCACAGCGTGAAGTCGCACGTCAATTCAACGTCCACAGAAACACCATATGGCACTTATGGCAACGATATCTACAAAACAACCAGGTCAGGGACCGTCCCTGTAGCGGCCGACCACCCGTGACAACCCCTCACCAAGACATGGATCCTAACCACGCAGCAGCGAAACAGGTTCCAGCCAGCCACCCTCACAGCGTTTAGTGGCCTCAATGAGACGACGGTGCCAAGCCGGTATCAATGCACTACTGACTGTGTGAACTTCGCTCTGGACCCCCTCTAGTGATGTGACTCATTTGCATATGGCAGGTGTGCCCTTTTCGTTTCCATACCTTCGGACATTTCTCTTTCCATGTTATAACGTTTCATACACGGCAATAAAAACTTATTATCAATTATCTTTGTCTTTTGTGTGTCACAATAACTTTTGCCTTTTAATATATACATACATACATACATACATACATACATACATACACATACACACATACATACATATATATATATATATATATAATTTATACATATTTATTATTTTGTTTTGTTTAGAAACTTTGTATGGATAAGTATATAGACGGGACGGTTGAATACAAAAACAACAGCGTGAGTACATCGCATTTTTATTTCTTGTCTGAGACAGTATTTTTCAGTGAAAGCATATTTAAAAGACAAATCTAAATGTAGTGGGGTCTTTAAAGTTTATGATTTATTTATTTATAACTAAAGGGGTATTATCAATTTGTTTGCTATAAAATGTAAAAACATAGCAAAACAAAACATTTGTGACTTGATACCAAAGTTATATATAAAATGGTTGGATCCAGTCAAATAACCACTTACTAAAAACAGCAATAAGATCTAACAAAATAATTCGTTACATTCATTTCGACGTTTATGTCTTTATTACATAGCGTTCAAAATTTATTATGCATTGATATATATATATAGTTGTAGATATATATATATATATAATGTAAATTCAGTTCTGATTGGATCCAACTATTTGGTATCCCCAATACTCCCAGTCCATATTTGAGCATTTAATAAATTCCATGCCTAATAAAGGAATATTTTACCTAGCATATGCGGTAAAATTAAGGTTAAACAATGCTAATACTGATTATGTAATTTGAAATAAACTATGGCTATTGATTGGTTGAAAAAGTTAATTTTCTATTTGTTACTGTATCTTGTAATGGACTAATAATGTATAATGTACAGAGGCACTGATTCTAGTTTATCACTCCCTGTATTTTAATTTTAAAAGGAAGAACATTGTGTTCTTTATAAAGTTATAAATTATAAACAATCTTGGGTATTAAATAGCATATTAAACTCATTAGCATTCCATATAAAATTTATATCACTATATGCTTTTTTTGTTTTACAATGGGACTTTATAAAAAAAAAAGAAAAAAAAAAGAAGTTTAAGATTTGACTTAGAACTATGGACAATGATATAAAATCTATGGTATCGGTCCCATTCAGCCATCACAAGAAATATACGTGCAAATGTGTAGTATTAGAAATGTCTGACCAAGTATTAAGGGATGTGGTAACCCGTGTATTTGACATGTACAACCTAAACCTTTTCAAACTACAATGAACTGAAAAGTAGATTGGTTAAATGTAATATTCAACGATTTGTTTGTTTTGTTGTTGTTTTTGTTAGTTTTGTTTGGCGTGTATGTCTTCCATAAGACATGCCATTGTATAGGTGTATCCCCTAATATTCAAATTGTTAGTTATATTATACTGTTTACATACATGTACATATTGGTTTTTATTTTATGTTTGGGGTGTTTTGGGGTTGTTTTATTGTTGTTTTTGTTTTTGTGTGTGGGTTTGTTTTGTTTGTTTTTTTTTTGTTTTTTTTGGGTTTTTTTGGGGGGAGGGGGGGTTGTGGGGTTGTTTTTTGTTTGGTGGGGTGTTTCTTTGTTCTTTGTTTCTTTGCGTGTGTGTGTCTTCCATAAGTGTATCCCCC